>NW_026731734.1:85000-117500 GCF_028476545.2 Physella acuta | reverse complement strand
GGACGGCCAATATATTATCATGCTGTCTCGCTATTGGTGGACGGCCAATATTGAGTACACCCCAGCCAGTGGATCTAAAAATAGACAAATTTATTCACGCCGTGTCCCTGGCCAGAATTGTACACCAGTGGTTCTCAAGTTGTTGCCTGGTTGGTCAGATTTGCTCAATACATTCTCCATGAATGGTATCCTCAAATCAGAAATAGACATCACATATTCTGTTACTTATGAGAAGATGAATACAATTTACGCAGATAAAGACGGAAGGGGTGATAACGTATAGGTGAAGGGGTTTAATAATTTGAGAAGCCTTGATCTTGATCACGTGCTATGTTGTGTGTCTGATCGACTAGTGAACTTCACAAGGTCACTGATGGCGTATCGTGGTTCGGTAGGAGCAAGCGTTCGGCTGTAGGAGCGATCACTGGGGATCTATGTGGTGAAGATTGGACGATTCTAGAAATAAGTGTGAGGGGTTACTATATATTATAATTTTAACCTTGGGTTCGATTCCGTTAGATTTTTACGTTTATGTATAAGAAGTCATCAAACATGTAAATATTGTAATGCATTATCGATTAGTGGTTTGGAAAAGAGTACTTATGATGAGGTAAATAATTTGAAATGATTATGTAGCAGGAAAGTTAGGAAATTCTTTCGTTCTTGTTTGTGATTGTAGAGGAAAAGTAACGTGAAGCATTTGAGGGCAGCTTCTAAAGTGACACATTGGAGGGCCGTTCCTAAAGTGATACATTGGAGGGCCGTTCCTAAAGTGATACATTGGAGGGCCGTTCCTAAAGTGATATATTGGAGGGCCGTTCTTAAAGTGATACATTGGAGGGCCGTTCCTAAAATGATACATGGGGGTGGGGGGCGTTTCCTACAGTGACACATGGGGGAGGGGGTTGCTCTTCTGCTACCTCAGGCCACATCCCTGGTTCTTGTATCAGACATGCTGTATGACGCCGATATGTATCACAGACACACAACACACACACTTACACACACACACACGCACAGACAGACACACACACATGCACACGTACGAATACGAATACGCAAACACAAACTCACGCATACACACACTGGTTTAATGTTAGACTATACATTAAAAAAAACAACAACCCTCTCTTTGATTACAAAAATAGATCGGGACCTAGATGTAAAGCGAAATAAATGAAAAACATCGACTATTTCAGTTCTGAGACCCGATGCTGTAGGTCTTCCGCCTAATCAACTGCCATGACGTCTAATTATCCTAACCACTTCTGGAAGGAAAAACCCATGGCCTCGAGAAATATCATCCTACATACATCCGGTCTGCCTGAAGTGAATTGTTCCTATCTTATGACCGGGTAAGGCAGTGGTTCTTAACCTGCGTTCGATCGAACCCCTGGGGTTTGTTGAGTCAGTCTCAGGGGTTCGGCGGAATTCAAGACACACAACCGACGCATGTGGTTCCCGATGGGGTTTTGTCTGTGCAGACTATAGGATTACCAAGAAGGGTTCGGTGAATGCGCGTATAAGGGGCACATCCATAAATGCCGTCAAGCTTTTTTTAATTTTTACCTCCCTTCACCTCCGTCACACATCGTCACAAAAAGCCAGACCCCCGTCCCATAAAATGACGTCACACTTCAGCCTACAACCCCCTCAAAACATCTTATAACATCGATATTTTTTTCCAAACTCTTGTCAGAACTCTGTCAACATAGAATACTTTAATCCATTCCTATTACAATTTATTAAAACAGGTTTCTAAAACGCTGAATAATGGCTAAAACTCTTTTTCTAACATCGCTTTTTTATAATGCAAAAAGTGTGACGTCACATATCTGAACCCCGTCCCCCTCATCACACACCGTCACAAAATTACAGACCCCCTCCCCCTACGTGTGACCTCATTTATGGGCGACCCCTAAAACTGGTAGGGTTTGGTACCGCCAAATATTTTTAAGAACCGCGGTGTAAGTGAAAACGTAAAGTGGTCTGATGTTATATGTCTAGTGAATAAAACAGACACACTCAAACAGCGTACCCAAGTGTATTTAGAGTTAGAAAAACAATACAATTCCACCATCACTTCACAAATTTAACACTGTATCCCTTGTTACTGATACCATTATACTTTTACTCCTTTCATTTGTCGCCTTACCCCGATGCAAAAAAAATGTTTTAAATATTTCAGCTTCTGAGACAAGTGACACAACACTTGGGCAGATTAGTCCGAGCTACTGTCAGTCAAACTCAGCCCCAGGGTGGGGATCTGTATGCCCCTAGGGTGCGTTAGTCCTCTAAAAATAAAGTTTCATCTTCAACGACACCATTACACAACCCTCCACGCGTTGTCTAAAAAAGGAAAAAAAAATAAAAAGCCTTTTTTTTTTCACACCGTTTGAAAAAAAAAAAGTTGGGAAGAAATAACTTAATTTTAAAGTAACAAGGTCGATAAATGAAAACATTTTACCCGAGGAGAGGGGGGGGGGGACGACGTCTGGAAGTCAATCAATAGTAAAATAGTTTAACCTTTTCTTTATATGGGTCCCCCCCCCATCTTGACCTTATCTTTATGTAACACCCCCACCCCCTTATTCTGCTTTGGCATTTCTTTAAACGGGCTCTCCCCTCCCTCCAATCAAATTCTGTTTTGACCTTTTTGCTAATGGAAAAAAAAATGTGATGTTGGAAATTATCACGTTCTTGGTGCAATGTTGACAGTTATCACGATATTTGTCTGATGTTGACTATGGTCACGTTCTTGGTGCAATATGAACAGTCCTCACGTAATTAGTTTTATGTTGACATTGACCATAACTTTTGTAACTTTTGCCTGATGTTGAATATGATCACGTTGTTTGTGTGAAGTTGAACATGATCACGTTATTTGTGTAATGTTTATTTCAACTCTCGCAATGACAGATCACGTTCTTAATATCACGAAGACTATGGTCACGTTCAAACGGTGTCTTTGGACAGGATCACATCTTGGGTGTCATGTTCAATTAGAATCAAGTCTTGTCGGTGTTGGATCACGTAAATACAGTGCAGTTCACGTGATGTATGTGAGCTAGAATATGGTCATTTGATGTGTGTGATCTTGAATATGGTCATTTGATGTGTGTGATCTTGAACATGATCACGTGATGTGTGTGATCTTGAACATGATCACGTGATGTGTGTGATCTTGAATATGGTCATTTGATGTGTGTGATCTTGAACATGATCACGTGATGTGTGTGATCTTGAACATGATCACGTGATGTGTGTGATCTTGAATATGGTCATTTGATGTGTGTGATCTTGAACATGATCACGTGATGTGTGTGATCTTGAATAGTATAACGCGAATGAAAAGTAAAAAAAAAAACAAAAAAAAAAAAACCTACAAACACAAACAAACAAAACCAAAACCATGTTAAACAACAATTACACCCGCTCTCAAACTGCCCAGCAAGCGATAAAAAAAAAAACTCATCATATCTTGACCGACAGCTAAATGGTCATAATGACCCCCATTAGCCGAAACCTGAGGAAGATGTCAAGTTAATTATAGCCGACATGGTTGACCTACTTAGCTCGCCAATATTTCTGGATAAACTGTATTGATCAGTCTTGTGACGTGCTTCATATTTGAAGATCGATTTTACCGTCATTAATAAAAAAAACATTTAATTACCAGACCTTTGTCATTTTCTCACTCGATTTCCCTATATCAAACAAAGATTTTTTGCTGTTGCAGAATTTTAATGTTTAAATGATTTTGTTTTTTGCTTTTGGAAAAAAAAACAACAACAACATATTCTAACGAGTCTTGCCGTTTTATTGTCTATTCCATCGACTGCCCGAAAGCCTTTGTTTGAACTTTGCCATTAGCGACAATCAAAAGATGGCTAGTAATTTAAGTGTCAAACACTCAATGGAAATAAAGATTGACTATAAAATTATAGTCGATAGTAAATAATGAAACAGAAATTTATATTTGTTTAGAAACGTATTGAGGCTGATGAATTCATAGCTTCTGATCACACGTTTTTTTTTTAAAAAAACTGGCTTTAGTTTAATCTTCAATTTAAACCAACACATTTTATTGGAATCTTTACTTTATTTCTAGAACTAAGTTCGATGTTTTCTAAAACTGTCCGCGTTCTGTTAACTGTCGACCTCTTTCACCTTGGTGTAATATAAGTTTTGTCAGCCGAAATATTGAAATTCATTTAGAAATTCCACTTCGTTAGTACATCTACAACCTTTCACAGCGGAGATTATAGTTTTGAAGGTGCACCATCATGGCGGATGTTTACATAGTAACTGATCCCTGACGTCATATGCAAGCAGTGTATTAGTTAAAATGATTTATTTATTTTTGTTATAGATGAGTTTAACTATGAAAACTAAACCATATTTCAGGGAAGTGTTTACCTGTGTTGATATTTTGTTCCAGCACCTGTGCTAACGTAAACAACAGTAAAGGGGGCAAAACAAACAGATGTAGACCGGGTGTTGGGTTTATGCTTTATTTCAGGGTTGGTGGGGGTGGGGGGGGGGGGGGGTGGAGTCAATGGACGGTAGCATAATTTGTAGAAAGTAGACCATTTAAATTATTAGAGTCAATGGACGGTAGCATAATTTGTAGAAAGTAGACCATTTAAATTATTAGATTTCTTATTTATATTAATTTAGAATCGGTTTTATCGTTTATTATTTGTTACCCTAATCGATCGTGTTTAATATTGGATAATTTCCTTGTAAAAGTTCACTCTTAAAAGCCAAATAATAATTAATTTGGAAAATTGAGCTATAATTAAACCTGATAAGATTTAAGATATCATTAAACATGATAAGATCTGCTGGTTCGTAGTAAAGCATGCCGATAAACAAGCGGAAGAACTGACGATAGAGTGTGCTAAAAATGTACGGAACCTGGTAAAAAAAACGAAAAAATTTCCCACAAGCGCATTTAAAAGACATTACTTTTTTTAAATTGAAAAAATATTAATTTTGACAAGTTGAGTAAAAATATGGCGCACTGTAACGAAAAAAATAAATAAAAATTCAGCCGACAATCTGTCTTCGAAAAGCCAAAGATTTGAAACGTTTTCTTGAGTTGAAATAAAACTGTTAAACTTTAAAATTTAAACAGAAAGTCCAGATGGTCTCGTTTAGAGCCAAGGTGAGCGGACAGGAAAGTAGCAGTGTATCAGCAAATAGTTTCTTTACACCCTTAACACGCATGTTTTCCATGTTACAGATATCGTTAAAAGAAAGCAAATGTTAATATTTCAACCGAAATTCGACACCATATATTTTAATGTAAATTTTGTTTCAAGATTTGGCTAGAAAGGAAGAAGATTTTCAACCCCTTTCGAATCCAAGATTGGAGCTAATGATTAGCGGTGTTTATTTCAGACTTTTTTCTCCGGGGCGGTACTTGAAATTTTCGGGAGGGGGGGGGGGGGGGGCACTGGTAAAAGTATATATTTTCTATATAAATTTCGTTCGAGGGGGGGGGGGGGGGGGGCGGTAGACGTTTTTCTGTGGGAGGGGGGCGGAACAGAGCCGAAGAGATGCCTGGAAGAAACACTTGTGTTTAGGTACAAACAAGAGGAGCGAATTGTTTTTAACCCTTCATGCTCTTCATGCTTGCACTTGATACAGTATTTAATCTTAAATAAGTCACCTGGGTGGTCGACACGTAGATGAAGCGACGCGAACACCCTGCTGAAATAACCGGTTAGTACCTAATCAGAGGCGTAGCGACCCTTCCCGGCGCCCGGGGACATACTTTCAATTTGGCGCCCCCCTCGGGAGCAAATTTTCGATTTGCACCCCCCCCCCCCTCGAACTTTTCATTTGCACCCCCCCTCAAACTTTCGATTTGCACCCCCCCTCGGTACTTGAAATTTTCGGGAGGGGGGGGGGGCACTGGTAAAAGTATATATTTTCTATATAAATTTCGTTCGAGGGGGGGGGGGGCGGTAGACGTTTTTCTGTGGGAGGGGGGCGGAACAGAGCCGAAGAGATGCCTGGAAGAAACACTTGTGTTTAGGTACAAACAAGAGGAGCGAATTGTTTTTAACCCTTCATGCTCTTCATGCTTGCACTTGATACAGTATTTAATCTTAAATAAGTCACCTGGGTGGTCGACACGTAGATGAAGCGACGCCAACACCACGCTGAAATAGCCGGTTAGTACCTTCAGAGGCGTAGCGACCCTTCCCGGCGCCCGGGGACATACTTTCAATTTGGCGCCCCCCTCGGGAGCAAATTTTCGATTTGCACCCCCCCCCCTCGAACTTTTCATTTGCACCCCCCCTCGAACTTTCGATTTGCACCCCCCCTCGAACTTTTCATTTGCACCCCCCGCTCAAACTTTCGATTTGCACCCCCCCCGTCGAACTTTTCATTTGCACCCCCCCCCTCAAACTTTCAATTTGGCGCCCCCCCCTAAGGTCGGCGCCCGGGGACATATGTCCCCCCCCCCGCCCCCCCCCTCGCTACGCCTCTGAGTACCTTTACCACATAGGTAGCCGGTTAAGTACCGCGATGGTATATCCAGTCGTGTGATACTGAATGTAATCAGGTCACGTGATTGGTGACCCTGTAGACCTACAGCTTATGGATCACGTGATTAGTGTAAACAAAAAAAAAAACACGACCCTTTTTTGTGACACGAAAAAAGTGACCCACTGGACCCCCAGATTATGGATTACGTGACTCAAAAAAAAAGTGACTCACTGAACACCCCCTCCCCCAGCTTTTGGGTCATGTGACTAGTGTAAAAAACATGACATTTTTTATGTGACATGGAAAAAGTGACCCACTAGACCCCAAGATTATGAACCACTTGACTCATGAAAAAAGTGACTCACTGGACCACCAGCTTACCATGATGTAGAAGGTGACGTCATAGTACGGCTCCGGGCAGCAGGTGTAGTACCTGGTCCGTCGGACGATCTTTGTCCCTAGCAGCTCCCACTCGCCGTTGTCCACGTAGTTGGAGAGGTCAACGTTCTCAGATCTGTTGGTCACATCCACCTGGGACAGATGTAGGACACAGGTGTTAGGACACGGTTGGTAGGACACAGTTGGTAGGACACAGTTGGTAGGACACAGTTGGTTGGACACAGTTGGTAGGACATAGTTAGTAGGACACAGTTGGTAGGACACAGTTGGTAGGACACAGTTGGTTGGACACAGTTGGTAGGACATAGTTAGTAGGACACTGTTGGTAGGACACAGTTGGTAGGACACAGTTTGTAGGACACAGTTGGTAGGACACAGTTGGTAGGACACAGTTGGTAGGACACAGTTGGTAGGACACTGTTGGTAGGACACAGTTGGTAGGACACTGTTGGTAGGACACAGTTGGTAGGACACAGTTGGTAGGACACAGTTGGTAGGACACAGTTGTTGTGAGGACACAGTTGTTAGGACATAGTTGTTGTTAGGACACAGTTGTTAGGACATAGTTGGTAGGACACAGTTGGTAGACACAGTTGGTAGGACACAGTTGTTAGGACACAGTTGTTAGGACATAGTTGGTAGGACACAGTTGGTAGACACAGTTGGTAGGACACAGTTGGTAGGACACAGTTGTTGTGAGGACACAGTTGTTAGGACACGGTTGTTAGGACACAGTTGGTAGGACACAGTTGGTAGGACACAGTTGGTAGGACACAGTTGGTAGGACACGGTTGTTAGGACACAGTTGGTAGGACACAGTTGGTAGGACACAGTTGTTAGGACACAGTTGTTAGGACACAGTTGTTAGGACACAGTTGGTAGGACACAGTTGTTAGGACACAGTTGTTAGGACATAGTTGGTAGGACACAGTTGGTAGACACAGTTGGTAGGACACAGTTGGTAGGACACAGTTGTTGTGAGGACACAGTTGTTGTGAGGACACAGTTGTTAGGACACGGTTGTTAGGACACAGTTGGTAGGACACAGTTGGTAGGACACAGTTGGTAGGACACAGTTGTTAGGACACAGTTGGTAGGACACAGTTGGTAGGACACAGTTGTTAGGACACAGTTGGTAGGACACAGTTGGTAGGACACAGTTGGTAGGACACAGTTGGTAGGACACAGTTGTTGTGAGGACACAGTTGGTAGGACACAGTTGGTAGGACACAGTTGGTAGGACACGGTTGTTAGGACACAGTTGGTAGGACACAGTTGGTAGGACACAGTTGGTAGGACACAGTTGGTAGGACACAGTTGTTAGGACACAGTTGTTAGGTTTTATCCTAGTGTGTAGGGTTGTGAACCGGATTGATCCTAGTGTGTAAGGATAGGGACAGAATTTATCCTAGTGTGTACGGATAGGGACATGATTTATCTTTCAATGTAAAATAGCGGGGAAAAAATTAGCCACCTACCATAGAGAATAAAGCCATTTCCTTTATGTATATCTGTACCAGGGGTTGGGGGTGTATATAGGGAAACCGGCGAAGGGGGGTGGGAGGTTAATATATGCGAAAATCGCGTGCCGTCACTTATGATTACCCCACAGGAGAAATAACGAGAAGGAAAATTTGGTGCACAGGCTATACATTCCAGGAAAAGTGAAAACAGATCATATGGTCTGTTTTACATAGTTTTACATTTTAACATGCATATGGTGTATGCCTAACATGACGTTAGGTTTTGTAAATATTCTTCCAAAAGCTAAATTGGTTTTTTATTTATTTTTGGGCAAAAAAATTTTTTGTAAGAAAAATCCATCAACGCAAAACCGAAACTAAGACACAACAAAATAGCAGTCAGTTGAAAAGGCATGTATGTTTTCCATCCATGTTTGCATAGGAAATCCTGTCTTCGTTGAAAACAAATTATATATATATATATATATATATATATATATATATATATATATATATATATATATATATATATATATATATATATATATATATATATATATATATATATATACATATATATATATATACATATATACATATATATATATATATATATATATATATATATATATATATATATATATATATATATATATATATATATATATACATATATATATATATATATATATATATATATATATATAAATATATATATATATATATATATATATATATGAGAATTATTTACCAAGGACAGCTAAATGTGAGAACATAATTGAAAATCCTCCCAAAATATTTCCCTTACCCCCCCCCCCCCCTCCCAAATTCCTCCACCACCCCCACCCTCGAGGCATATTATGTTTACTCTTGGAGGACGAAATTCCCGGCCAGACCCACCCTTTCACCGTGCACGTGAATAAAAGACGATTCCAATCTAAATTGGGCTCGGGGAATTCTTAGGACGACCTTCCGTGAATTCTTTATTCAGCGGTTCTAAATATTATCTTAACATGGCCCTATCGATGCTCAGTGATAGTCTTAGTAAATCTACCATGTCAAAACACTATAAGCAAGACGATAATAATAGCACATCATTTTAGAAAATACCTTTTGATGTAAAATACGATTAATCTTAAGTGTTAGACATTATAATCCATAGTGATCACAACGTAAGACTCATTAAGCAAACAGGAATTTTTGTTGTTGATCTATAAGATATTTATTTTCCACGTCTATAAAATAAAAAAAATAATAAATATGCCGCTTGTTAATTATTTTATAAAAAATCTGAAATTACTCAAACACGAAAAGTTTCCTGAAAATTATGCACTCAAGGTTAGAACACATTTGTAGGAATAATATAAGAACTCAAGTTCTGCTTATTGCATATTTTGAATATGTTTACTTCCTCCTCTATCCCTCACCCACTAACTATAGTTGAATCATATTTCATGAGTTGTGTCAATATCATACAAAGAATAGCTAAAACGCCCTGATCTTATCCGCACATTATACGCACAGAACCCTAACCATAATCGCCACAGAACCCTAACCATAACCCCCAACAGAACCCTAACCATAACCCCCCATAGAACCATAACCACCACCGCCCCACACAACCCTAACCATAACCACCCCACACATCCCTAACCATAACCGCCCCATAGAACCCTAACCATAACCACCCCACAGAACCCTAACCATAACCGCCCCATAGAACCCTAACCATAACCCCCAACAGAACCCTAACCATAACCACCCCACACATCCCTAACCATAACCACCCCCACAGAACCCTAACCATAACCACCCCACACATCCCTAACCATAACCCCCCATAGAACCCTAACCATAACCCCCCATAGAACCCTAACCATAGCCGCCCACAGAACCCTAACCATAACCCCTCATAGAACCCTAACCATAACCCCCCATAGAACCCTAACCATAACCCCCCATAGAACCCTAACCATAACCCCCCATAGAACCCTAACCATAGCCGCCCACAGAACCCTAACCATAACCCCTCATAGAACCCTAACCATAACCCCTCATAGAACCCTAACCATAACCCCCCATAGAACCCTAACCATAACCCCCCATAGAACCCTAACCATAACCCCCCATAGAACCCTAAGCATAACCGCCCCATAGAACCCTAACCATAACCACCCCACACATCCCTAACCATAACCACCCCACAGAACCCTAACCATAACCACCCCACAGAACCATAACCATAACCCCACAGAACCCTAACCATAACCCCCCCCCCACAAAATCCTAAAATTAAACGCCCAACACAACCATAGCCATAACCCCCCACAGAACCCTAACCATAACCGCCCCATAGAACCCTAACCATAACCGCCCGACATACCCTAACACAAACTGCAAAATAGAACCCTAACCATGAAGGCCCCACACAACCCTAACCATAACCGCCCACAGAACCCTAACCATAACCCCCCATAGAACCCTAACCATAACCCCCCACAGAACCCTAACCATAACCGCCCATAGAAACGCATTCAGCTCTATTAACTTAATTAAACGCTAGGACATTCTCCACAAGCCCCCATATTGACATTTCCAATTTGCATATCGAGGAGAATGCATGGGATGTTTATGTTGTTAAACTTGTTACCTTGTGCAAACAGAACAGGCCTGAAGGACGATTTGAATTATAAAGGGCATACCCCACTCTAGAGCACAGGGTTCGAATCCCATCAAGTCAGCTCGGAGCAACGGTATAATGTTTTAATTAAATATTTCAATCTGAATGCCCTCCCTTATCCAGCTATACAATTTTAATTTTATTGAGCGAATGACAAAATACGTATTGAAAATTTTACAACATATGTTAACAACCTGTAGGCCTATATCCTTGAACTTTTAGAATTTTGTATAATTAGTTTTGTTTAATGATGTACAATTAACATTTTGAGAGTGGTTTACAATTCACTAACAACAAAGGGGGTTTTATGTTAATCGTTAGTTTATAAATTTGCTTTGAAATATGTCATAAGTTGAAAAAGAAGGGTTAGTAAAATCATTACAATTTTACAAAATAATTTTAAAACTATGAAAGACTCATCTTTCTGCGAGCCAAGCTGTTAGAAGCAGACAAGACGTCCCACTATCTGCAAGACACCTTAAGTCAAAGAGTCTAGGATCATGTCTTCTAAGACCCCCCCCCCCCAAACACACACACACCCACCCACCCACCTACCTACAAACCGTCATAAGCACAGAAACCTAGAATTGGGTCTCACAATACCCCCACCCCCACCCCCACCCGCACATCCACACACACCCCACCCCCACCTACCTGCAAGCCGTCATAAGCCCATGAACCTAGAATCAAATCACACAGCTGGTCGTCAAAAGGGAAGAAGGTGATGTCCATCTTACACGAACTACGCATGCGCACGATGGGTGGCCAGAAAACTTTACCGTCGTTGTGCACCATAGCGAGGCTCTTCATATAGCCTTTGTTGTGGTTGTCTACACTGGGGACAGGGAAAACAAAAGTTGTGTCATGATGTTACTGGGTACACAGGGAAAACAAAAGTTGTGTCATGATGTTACTGGGTACACAGGGAAAACAAAAGTTGTATCACCATCTGTTACTGGGTACACAGAGAAAACAAAAGTTGTGTCATGATGTTACTGGGTACACAGGGAAAACAAAAGTTGTATCACGATCTGTGACTGGGTACACAGGGAAAACAAAAGTTGTATCACGATCTGTGACTGGGTACACAGGGAAAACAAAAGTTGTATCACGGTCTGTTACTGGGTACACAGGGAAAACAAAAGTTGTATTACGATCTGTGACTGGGTACACAGGGAAAACAAAAGTTGTATCACGATCTGTTACTGGGTACACAGTGAAGACAAAAAAAATGCATCACATCTAAGTTACTGGGTACACAGGGAAAACAAAAAAAATGTATCACATCTAAGTTACTGGGTACACAGAGAAAACAAAAGTTGTATCACGTTCTGTGACTGGGTACACAGGGAAAACAAAAGTTGTATCACGATCTGTGACTGGGTACACAGGGAAAACAAAAGTTGTATCACGATCTGTTACAGGGTACACAGAGAAAACAAAAGTTGTATCACGATCTGTGACTGGGTAAACAGGGAAAACAAAAGTTGTATCATGATCTGTTACTGGGTACACAGGGAAAACAAAAGTTGTATCACGTTCTGTGACTGGGTACACAGGGAAAACAAAAGTTGTATCACGATCTGTGAATGGGTACTTAAACCTGGGGACAGGGAAAACAAAAGTTGTATCACGGTCTGTGACTGGGTACACAGGGAAAACAAAAGTTGTATCACGGTCTGTGACTGGGTACACAGGGAAAACAAAAGTTGTATCAGGATCTAAGCTACTGGGTTACTAATTGTAACGTTTGACAGGACCCCATCCAACACAATTATATATCATATTATTATGTCACCATGGTAAGCGCCATTGAGGCCATTGACTCCGATTTCAGCCTGCTTTTCTTTTGAATTTGCTTCCATAGAATATGTCCAACCAAGAACAAACCACAAGGCAGCAGTTGTTTGATTTTGGAGTTGTCTCTCCTTGATGAGTTGCTGTCTCCATCTATGGAGCCTCATCTGCCCGAGGGTTCGACCACGTCGACCCCCTAAAGGCAAGTCAACTATGTTGTTATTCGTCAAAAATAAAATAAAAATAAACGAAAATAAAACATAGCACTGTAAAAGTGTATGAACTCTGATGTATTATGTTATCTGAGGTATTAAAAAATATTTTAAGTAGGGGAAAAAAATAAGGGCCAAATAAAAAAAAATCGAGATTCCTTTTAACAATCTGGCAGAAAATTCAATGCCTTGTTAAAGAGAAAACATAATCTTCTCCATTCGATGTAATAATTGGGGGTATTACTGATCTGATGGAGGGTAATTTAGCTGTAAAGAGATAAATTATTGATATGCATTAAAAACTTTACTCAGCAGAAGGCACGTTTTCGGAGGAATTACTGGGAGCGGGGAAGTGCGAGTGGGCAGGTTTTGTAGGCATGTCATTCCATATCTAAACACAGAAAATTGTAAACTCTTGTAAACAGGAAGGTTTCTCGTTCATATGCCGCTCTTCTCAATTACTGCAGAATTCGGCTAAATTTTTCGCAGCTTCAGTTTAGAAAATACAATTTTAATTAAATAATATTGTCTTCGTAGTACCACTAATCAACTTGATGAATTTTAATTAATTTAACAAATGTTAGGTCATGCAAGAAAATATAAAATCTATATATATAAAGCAAAGTGGTCAGGTGCCCGATAGGGCACTTCCCGGCGCCGCAGGCGCGTCAAATTTGGCACGATGGTGCCTTCCGGCTATAGAACACGAAGGCCGGTGACGGTTGGCCGAAAAGTCTACGGAGAGGGGGTCAAAACGGACCTCGACTGACCGGCGCCTTATATGGGTTATATTACGAAAAAAAATTTCCTCCGACGACCCCCCTTGAAATTTCGTGAGGTGGTAGAAGAACGCCTTGGGGTGTCACAAAAAACTCGCCATGTCCGGGAAAAATCGGGAAATGGGTCAAAACTGACCAGTCGTAATTCCCTATATAATCTTTGTATTTTATGGGAAAAACAGAGGGTCATTTCAAAACGGATTTTAGGGCACTTACCCTGTTTACATCTGGTTAATTTTTGGCATGTTTATAGGTAAATGGCTTGACCGTAGGGCAGACCTGTCGGTTTGACTCAAAGCCCTCGACGAGGGCTAAAAAGTGACCGCGAGTGAAATTCTCTTTATATGAGCTCTATTACGAAAAAAAATTTCCTCCGACGACCCCCCTTGATATTTTGTGAGGTGGTAGGAGAACGCCTTGGGGTGTCACAAAAAACTCGCCATGTCCGGGAAAAATCAGGAAATGGGTCAAAACTGACCAGTCGTATTTCCCTATATAATCTTTGTATTTTATGGGAAAAACAGAGGGTCATTTGAAAACGGCTTTTAGGGCACTTACCCTCTTTACATCTGGCTAATTTTTGGAATGTTTATAGGTAAATGGCTTGACCGTAGGGCAGACCTGTCGGTTTGACTCAAAGCCCTCGACGAGGGCTAAAAAGTGACCGCGAGTGAAATTCTCTTTATATGAGCTCTATTACGAAAAAAATTTTCCTCCGACGACCCCCCTTGATATTTTGTGAGGTGGTAGGAGAACGCCTTGGGGTGTCACAAAAAACTCGCCATGTCCGGGAAAAATCGGGAAATGGGTCAAAACTGACCAGTCGTATTTCCCTATATAATCTTTGTATTTTATGGGAAAAACAGAGGGTCATTTCAAAACGGATTTTAGGGAACTTACCCTGTTTACATCTGGCTAATTTTTGGAATGTTTATAGGTAAATGGCTTGACCGTAGGGCAGACCTGTCGGTTTGACTCAAAGCCCTCGACGAGGGCTAAAAAGTGACCGCGAGTGAAATTCTCTTTATATGAGCTCTATTACGAAAAAAAATTTCCTCCGACGACCCCCCTTGATATTTTGTGAGGTGGTAGGAGAACGCCTTGGGGTGTCACAAAAAACTCGCCATGTCCGGAAAAAATCGGGAAAAGGGTCAAAACTGACCAGTCGTATTTCCCTTTATAATCTTTGTATTTTATTTGAAAAACGGAGGGTCATTTCAAAACGGATTTTATGGCACTTACCCTCTTTACATCTGGCTAATTTTTGGCATGTTTGTAGAAAAATGGCTTGACCGTAGGGCAGACCTGTCGGTCTCACTCAAAGTCCTCGACGAGGGCTAAAATGTGACCGCGAGTGAAATTCTCTTTATATGAGCTCTATTACGAAAAAAAATTTCCTCCGACGACCCCCCTTGAAATTTTGTGAGGTGGTAGGAGAACACCTTGCGGTGTCACAAAAAACTCGGCATATATGGGAAAACTTCGTAAAGGGGTCAAAACTGACCAGTTGTATTTCCCTATATAATCTTTGTATTTTATGGGAAAAACAGAGGGTCATTTGAAAACGGCTTTTAGGGCACTTACCCTCTTTACATCTGGCTAATTTTTTGCATACTCTTAGGTAAATGGCTTGACCTTTAGGGAAAACTGTCGGTTTGACTCAAAGCCCTCGACGAGGGCTAAAAAGTGACCGCGAGTGAAATTCTCTTTATATGAGCTCTATTACGAAAAAAATTTTCCTCCGACGACCCCCCTTGATATTTTGTGAGGTGGTAGGAGAACGCCTTGGGGTGTCACAAAAAACTCGGCATATCTGGGAAAACTTCGTAAAGGGGTCAGAACTGACCAGTTGTATTTCCCTATATAATCTTTGTATTTTATGGGAAAAACAGAGGGTCATTTGAAAACGGCTTTTAGGGCACTTACCCTCTTTACATCTGGCTAATTTTTTGCATACTCTTAGGTAAATGGCTTGACCTTTAGGGAAAACTGTCGGTTTGACTCAAAGCCCTCGACGAGGTCTAAAAAGTGACCGCGAGTGAAATTCTCTTTATATGAGCTCTATTACGAAAAAAAATTTCCTCCGACGACCCCCCTTGATATTTTGTGAGGTGGTAGGAGAACGCCTTGGGGTGTCACAAAAAACTCGGCATATCTGGGAAAACTTCGTAAAGGGGTCAAAACTGACCAGTTGTATTTCCCTATATAATCTTTGTATTTTATGGGAAAAACAGAGGGTCATTTGAAAACGGCTTTTAGGGCACTTACCCTCTTTACATCTGGCTAATTTTTTGCATACTCTTAGATAAATGGCTTGACCTTTAGGAAAAATTGTTGGTTTGACTCAAAGCCCTCGACGAGGGCTAAAAAGTGACCCCGAGTAAAATTCTCTTTATATGAGCTCTATTACGAAAAAACTTTTCCTCCGACGACCCCCCTTGAAATTTTGTGAGGTGGTAGGAGAACGCCTTGGGGTGTCACAAAAAACTCGGCATATCTGGGAAAACTTCGTAAAGGGGTCAAAACTGACCAGTCGTATTTCCCTATATAATCTTTGTATTATATGGGAAAAACATAGGGTCATTTCAACGCGGATTTTAGGGTAATTAAACTCAGTATATCTGGCTAATTTTTTGCATACATTTAGGTAAATGGCTTGACCTTTAGGGAAAACTGTCGGTTTGACTCAAAGCCCTCGACGAGGGCTAAAATGTGACCGCGAGTGAAATTCTCTTTATATGAGCTATATTACGAAAAAAAAATTCCTCCGACGACCCCCCTTGATATTTTGTGAGGTGGTAGGAGAACGCCTTGGGGTGTCACAAAAAACTCGGCATATCTGGGAAAACTTTGTAAAGGGGTCAAAACGGACCAGTCGTATTTCCCTATATAATCTTTGTATTTTATGGGAAAAACAAAGGGTCATTTCAACGCAGACTTTAGGGTACTTAAACTCAGTATATCTGGCTAATTTTTGGCATACATTTAGGTAAATGGCTTGACCTTTAGGGAAAACTGTCGGTTTGACTCAAAGCCCTCGACGAGGGCTAAAATTTGACCGCGAGTGAAATTATCTTTATATGAGCTATATTACGAAAACAAATTTCCTCCGACGACCCCCCTTGATATTTTGTGAGGTGGTAGGAGAACGCCTTGGGGTGTCATAAAAAACTCGGCATATCTGGGAAAACTTCGTAAATGGGTCAAAACTGACCAGTCGAATTTCCCTATATAATCTTTGTATTTTATGTGAAAAACATAGGGTCATTTCAACGCAGACTTTAGGGTACTTAATCTCAGTATATCTGGCTAATTTTTTGCATACTTTTAGGTAAATGGCTTGACCTTTAGGGAAAACTGTCGGTTTCACTCAAAGCTCTCGACGAGGGCTAAAAAGTGACCGCGAGTGAAATTCTCTTTATATGAGCTCTATTACGAAAAAAAATTTCCTCCGACGACCCCCCTTGATATTTTGTGAGGTGGTAGGAGAACGCCTTTGGGTGTCACAAAAAACTCGGCATATCTGGGAAAACTTCGTAAAGGGGTCAAAACTGACCAGTCGTATTTCCCTATATAATCTTTGTATTTTATGGGAAAAACAGGGTAATTTCAACACAATTGTTACGCTACTTAACCTCTGTACATCATGCAAATGTTTTGAATACACTTCTATAGATGACTAGGCCGTATGGAAAAACTGTTGGTCAGACTCAAAGCCCTCGACCAGTGCTAAAAGATGACCGCGAGTGAAATTCTCCTTATATGAGATATATATATATATATAAATAAATTGACGATCGATCCCCTTAATATTATTTGAGGTCGTAGACCGACCCTGGAGGGTAACAAAAAAACTTTTTCCCGTCGGAAAAAGCCATTGTAGTCATTAAATGTGTTTATATATCGTATTTTCTTATATAAGAATAGTAACTTTGTTTAAAAAAAAGTAAACACAGACATACGTCATTCGGTTAATTTTCAAGGGAGGTAACCTTTTTAAATAATTATTTTTCAAATAATTGTATACTATTTTAAACAGAAACAAAAGTCGACAAAGTATAGCATTTGTTTTAAAAAAAAAATACGTTGTTAATTAAGCTACGTATTATAATTAAATAAAAAAATAATTTTATAAGTCAATGTAATATAAATTGTGAGATATACTGTTTATGGAACCTCTGTAGTTCTATTTCCATTTTAGTTATAAATTGCGTACTTTCGAATTTTTTCTCTGAAAGCGGATATTAAACAACATACAACAGAAATCTTCTCTAAAATTAGCATTACTGTTTAGATTTAAGAACACCACGCCTCATCCATCACCAAATAATTAGTATTCAAATTATCAAATGTTTTTGAAAACCTAAGCGAAGCTAGGCAGAATGCCTAGTAATTAAATAAATCTTCACTAACATAGCAATACTGTATGCAAACAGATAGGACAGGCGATTATACAAGTAAAATGCCCGCAGTCTCAAACACAAGTATTAGAAGTGTGTGTCAATTGGTCATACGTATGCATACATAAGTGAATTACATAACTTTTGATTACAAGTTATTGCAGGAGAGTGTAATACTATACTATCGAAGACAACGGCCTATATGGCGCATGACAAGTTGACAGCTAATGCTTAATTGTGTTGGAGGAAATTCCTTCCTTCCAAGATTACGATTAAGAACGAAAAAGAAGAAGAAACAGTATACAATTCAAAGAGATGAGTTTCAAATATATATACTCTTTTAGAGAAGAATTGTAATAATTTACCTAACAACACGATACCTGTTATTGGTATAAAAGTTACCTTTAACCCCAAGTTACCTGTTATTGGTATAAAAGTATAAAAGTTACCTTTAAGCACAAGTTACCTGTTATTGGTATAAAAGTTACCTTTAAGCACAAGTTACCTGTTATTGGTATAAAAGTTACCTTTAAGAACAAGTTACCTGTTATTGGTATAAAAGCATAAAAGTTACCTTTAAGCACAAGTTACCTGTTATTGGTATAAAAGTTACCTTTAACCCCAAGTTACCTGTTATTGGTATAAAAGTTACCTTTAAGAACAAGTTACCTGTTATTGGTATAAAAGCATAAAAGTTACCTTTAAGCACAAGTTACCTGTTATTGGTATAAAAGTTACCTTTAACCCCAAGTTACCTGTTATTGGTATAAAAGTATAAAAGTTACCTTTAAGCACAAGTTACCTGTTATTGGTATAAAAGTTACCTTTAAGCACAAGTTACCTGTTATTGGTATAAAAGTTACCTTTAACCACAAATTACCTGTTATACAGGACAATGTCCGGCAACCAGATGAAGTCACAAGGTATTCTAAGGACCGTGATGTTGTTGTAGTCGCTGATGTTCCACTTCAGCTTCTCGTCACTCCACTCCTGTAAGAGGGTCAAGTTTTTACACACGAGTTGTAACGTTTTACACACGAGTTGTAACGTTTTACACACGAGTTTTACACACGAGTTGTAACGTTTTACACATGAAATGTAACGTTTTACACATGAAATGTAACGTTTTACACACAAGTTTTACACACGAGTTGTAACGTTTTACACACAAGTTTTACACACGAGTTGTAACGTTTTACACACGAGTTTTACACACGAGTTGTAACGTTTTAAACACGAGCTTTACACACGAGTTGTAACGTTTTACACACGAGTTGTAACGTTTTACACACGAGTTGTAACGTTTTACACACGAGTTGTAACGTTTTACACACGAGTTGTAACGTTTTACACACGAGTTGTAACGTTTTACACACGAGTTGTAACGTTTTACACACAAGTTTTACACACGAGTTGTAACGTTTTACACACAAGTTTTACACACGAGTTGTAACGTTTTACACACGAGTTGTAACGTTTTACATTTACACACGAGTTGTAACGTTTTACACACAAGTTTTACACACGAGTTGTAACGTTTTACACACAAGTTTTACACACAGGTTGTAACGTTTTACACACGAGTTTTACACACGAGTTGTAACGTTTTAAACACGAGCTTTACACACGAGTTGTAACGTTTTACACACGAGTTGTAACGTTTTACACACGAGTTGTAACGTTTTAAACACAAGTTTTACACACGAGTTGTAACGTTTTAAACACAAGTTTTACACACGAGTTGTAACGTTTTACACACGAGTTTTACACACGAGTTGTAACGTTTTACACACGAGTTGTAAAGTTTTATCGGGAGTTGTAACATTTTACACGGGAGCTGTATGTTCTACACACGAGTTGTAACGTTTTACACACGAGTTTTACACACGAGTTGTAAAGTTTTATCGGGAGTTGTAACGTTTTACACGGGAGTTGTAACGTTTTACACACGAAATGGAACGTTTTACACACGAAATGGAACGTTTTTCACACGAAATGGAACGTTTTACACACGAATTGTAAGGATTGAAAGATGAATATTATGCTGTACGAAGATTCAAATAACAGAAAGTGAAACAGTACACGTAATTAATACGTGTTAATTTACAACCAATGTTAAAATTGGAACAGGGTGGTCGAATGGTAGAGCGTTTGACTGCTAGCCCGAGGGTTATGAGTTCAGACTCGAGACTGCTGGATCTCCCTGAGTCCACCCAGCTCTGATGCGTACCTGACTCACGTTAGGGAAACAAAATATATAATAACAAATATAAATATGCATTAATATTTTTTGCCCGATTAAAAAAAGTCCCCTATACTCCGTACATGATGAAGTACTGAGGTGTAAACCGATGAAATCTGTCAAAATTTCATGAAATTTTGTTGCACATTAACAATATTTTATTTTCCATTGGAAAATTTTGTTTTAAAATTTTAATTTTTTTTTTAACAATATTTTCTCTTTGACTTATTTTTTTTTATATATATATTTCTCTTTGTTTTTAGACATTTATTTTGATAAAACATCATCCCCAGTATTTAATATTGTATTTCAACATGGGTAGGGTAATGGGGACGAAGGGGATTCAGTTATGGGGGCAATATGATATGGGGTTTAGGGGCGGGGGGCAGGAGGGTGTGATGAAAGCTGAAACGGGTTCAGGGGTCGGCAACCTTTTGAGGCGAAAGAGCCAAAAGTTACAATTTACAACATTACCCGGTTTTTAAAGAGCCACAAACATTTTATGTCAATAGTATATTTGTTTAGTATATATATAATACTAAACAAATATCATACTATATATATATATATATATAAATATATATATATATATATATATATATATATATATATATATATATATATATATATATATATATATATATATATACATATATATATATATATATAATTTAAAATAAATAGCTTTGAATATATGAGATACTCTCATTTGAATTTGTGTTTAGAGGATCTAGTATGTAAGTCAGGGTGTTTGTTTTGAACAGCTCAAATCTCTCATTGAAAACAACCTTCATTTTGTTTATATTAATGCTGAAGTGATTGAATAGAAGCATTGGTATTATAACGATATTTTTTCAGATTTTTCGTAATTAAGTAATTTACTGCTCATCATGTATTCAACAAAAAAAAAATTATTTGTTCTCGAAACAAACCATCTTTTCAAACAAGACATAAGCTAGATTTTCCATTCAGTTTTACACTTAGCTCAGTAGCTGGTTTAGTTTCTATGTGATATCCACTCTGAAGTTGAATTTTTCAATTCGGAATGGACAATGTAATAGGAAGTACACTGAGATAGGGAGTAACTAAATATTATAATATGATAGTGAATGTTTTTTGTTTATATATATTGTTATGCCTTTTATTACCGAGTGTTGCAAAGTATTAATTTTATGAGTTTTGGAAATAAAATAAAATAAATATTTGTGCATGGAGCTGAAGAGCCGCAACTGGACACCAAAAGAGCCGCATGCGGCTCGCGAGCCGCATGTTGCCAACCCCTAGGTTATGTGAATGTGGCGAACGAATAGTAGGAAATATATATAAAAAATATATTTTTCTTTAACGAGAACAGTAAAGAGAATATCTTTGGAGTAATTTTTAACGTCCATGAATAGTCTGTTAAAACCTAAATGCTGACATTTCATTATTTTGATTAAGGTTTTAAAATCTTGTTTATAATTGAGTGACAAATTCGAAACATAAGATTAAAATGCTTTTTAAAAACTTTTTTACTTTATAAACACATCAGAAATTGATACTATATTATAAAAAGAATCATAACTAATCTGTAACAATTTGAAATTGTGTATATCAGATATGGCGAATTTTAAAGTTTATCTCCCCTAGTCTGAGTGATACTGTCCCCTTAATAGCGCTTAAAAAAACAATTCCTTCTTTTCACACACGGCAACTCGCCTTTCATACCGACTGCCAACCTGAACTGCTGTGAAAATACACAGGGCAAAAGAGAAAAGAAAAAATTTCTGTCTTAAATCCAATTTAATTGAAGCAATTATTTGAAACAGCAGTTGATCAAATCCGACGTTACTTTTAAGAAAGAGGACGAAGGCAGAACTGCATACCTCAATTAAAATAAAATCAATAACGGTAATTTAAATTCGGCAAATAACAAATATAATTTCCAGAATATATATATATATATATATATATATATATATATATATATATATATATATATATATATATATATATATATATATATATATATATATATATATATATATATATATATATATATATATATATATATGTATGAATAACGACTTTTCATACATTGCCGGTAAAATTGTGACTAGCACTTCGATTAGAATCTGTACCTGTCTTGCTTACATCTATGGTCCTCTTCTCCTCTTGAAAGACACTGCTGATTGTATGTCAAACAAACAGACATAAGATTCCCCATATGATTATGTCAGTCTGACATCAGCGTTTGGACTCCGGGCTAGCAAGACATATCTTGTGACTGGACAGGTGCCAACATTTTTGAATGGCCACCACACGAAAGTTATCTCCCCTGTCCTAATGGTTATCCATCTTGGCGATGGTGGTTAGAGCTTTAAATTCCCCGTGACCAAGGAAGATAAGATCCTGATGGAGATATTATGCACATTTATCGAAAATCGAACGTTTTTTCACGGTTATTGTCTACATACACACAAGTTTTCTACGCACTTCTTATCACTGCCAAAGATTGTTCTAGTTTTATTAGTTTTTGTTGCAAATCAAACTTTGAAGAAGGTGGAAATATTTGTGAATGTATTCATGGGAGGATACCCATCGGGTTCAAAAGTGGCATGGGTCAAGGTCGGCCTCTTTCCCGGGTATTTATAACTCCCTGACCGTGTTGACACAACCGTGATCACGTGATGTAAACAAACACTTAAAGCGTGGTGTGTGAGGGAGGCGGATCGATTCGATTAACTGGCATTTTACTCTCTTCTGGCCTCTCTCTGTCGTCCAACCTGGCTCTCTGCTTCCCTCTCTCTATCTTCCAACCTGGCTCTCTGCTTCCCTCTCTCTATCTTCCAGTTTGGCTCTCTGCTTCCCTCTCTCTATCTTCCAGTTTGGCTCTCTGCTGCCCTCTCTCTATCTTCCAGTTTGGCTCTCTGCTTCCCTCTCTCTATCTTCCAGTTTGGCTCTCTGCTGCCCTCTCTCTATCTTCCAGTTTGGCTCTCTGCTTCCCTCTCTCTATCTTCCAGTTTGGCTCTCTGCTTCACTCTCTCTATCTTCCAGTCTGGCTCTCTGCTTCCCTCTCTTTCAATAACATACGGTGCATGGTATATACTTATCTCTCTCTCTCTCTCTCTCTCTCTCTCTCTCTCTATATATATATATATATATATATATATATATATATATATATATATATATATATACTATTGTGAACACACGGACATGCCTTTCGGGTGATCCGATGCGTAGCGCAACATATAAGACAAACAACCCCAACCGGGTAACAAAACAAGACTGAATGAAACAAAGGCTCGTTGGAACTAAAAGCATTTAATAATATCTACACTATCTACACCTAACACAGTCTATTCTAAACACAAAACCCTTTCATAAACTGGTACAAACCGGACTATTACAACTCACGGTACGAGAACTGAACAAGGACGAACGGGATAGGGTACCAAGTAACAATAACTTTCACCCCCTTCTCTCGTTCACTACATACATCAATGTGCTTCATTTCGAGAGCTCGCTCTAAGCATTTCCAGACCTGTAAGACGTGACAACCAACCTATTCTATTTGTCCTACCCACACCTTCCACTTGTCCTACCCACACCTCCCACTTGTCCTACCCACACCTCCCACTTGTCCTACCCACACCTCCCACTTGTCCTACCCACACCTCCCACTTGTCCTACCCACACCTCCCACTTGTCCTACCCACACCTCCCACTTGTCCTACCCACACCTCCCACTTGTCCTACCCACACCTCCCACTTGTCCTACCCACACCTCCCACTTGTCCTACCCACACCTCCCACTTGTCCTACCCACACCTCCCACTTGTCCTACCCACACCTCCCACTTGTCCTACCCACACTTCCCACTTGTCCTACCCACACCTCCCACTTGTCCTACCCACACCTCCCACTTGCCCTACCCACACCTCTCACTTGTCCTACCCACACCTCCCACTTGTCCTACCCACACCTCCCACTTGTCCTACCCACACCTCCCACTTGTCCTACCCACACCTCCCACTTGTCCTACCCACACCTCCCACTTGTATTACCCACACCTCCCACTTGTCCTACCCACACCTCCCACTTGTCCTACCCACACCTCCCACTTGTCCTACCCACACCTCCCACTTGTCCTACCCACACCTCCCACTTGTCCTACCCACACCTCCCACTTGTCCTACCAACACCTCCCGTTTGACCACAATCCACAGCCCATTGAGGACTTAATCACAGTCAGCGGCAGTTGAGTACATCCCATTACTGGCGGTGATGTAATGCTTAATTATCTCGGCCCAAAGATAATGAAAATGTAAAAAAAAAATGACGAGACGGTGTTTAGACAAGGGAGACGCCGTTAAGAAAGTAGTTCGATAGATAGTTCAGACATGGCGTATTGATCCATTAGAATCTGACCCTATAGATATTCTGTGTTGGTCTGCTTGTCTTGGCTTACATTTTATTATCTTCTATTACTCAGTATTATGCAGAGGCGTAGTGAGGGGGGGGGGGGGGCGGGGGGTGCGGACCGCACCGGGTGACACCATTTAGGGGGGTGACACCAAGGCAAAAAATAGTAAAATATATAAAGAAAAATTTGAAGGGGGGGGGGGGGTGCAAATCGAAAGTTTGAGGGGGGGGGATGCAAATCGAAAATTGAAAGTTTGTCCCCGGGAAGAGTCGCTGCGCCTCTGAGGGGGTGACACTATTAAGTGCCGCACCGGGTGACACCCGACCTCGCTACGCCACTGGTATTATGTACTGTTAAACTGGACAGTGTAAAAATGTGATGGTCACAAAATAAATTTAGCTATGCAGATGCGAGTGATTCGCTAACTTCGAGATTGTTTGTCTGTAGATTAGAGTTTAAGTGCATGTTGCTATACACTATGCATCAGAGAAATGACGGTAGAATTAGACTGATTAATTACCAAGGGTTAGTGTTGGGGATATAACATAGGTTTTTATAGACAGCAATTGAGTAGACTGTTGTGTTTACTTGTAAAATAGGTCCACCCAACTTTCTCCATCTAGATTGTTGTTTACATTACAATAGACCCACCCTACTTTCTCCATCTAGAATGTGTTTATTAAATTACTAAAGGTCTATCCAACTTTCTTCATCTAGATTGTTAAATTACAATATGTCCATCCAGATTCTGTAGCTACGATGTGTTTAAACTACAACGAATACTTTTTAAAAAAAATTTAAGCTCCAAGCTCCAGTGAAGAAAAAAAGGTGAAATTTATCCTTACTGAATTCTCAAGCAATCACTACAGCACTTAACATCCAGTAGCCAATAAACTTAATAAACCAAAATAAATCCTACTTTAATTAAGTTAATCAACTTCTTCAATAATTCAAGAACATAATCCAAATTAATTCACAAATTTGCCACCTCCCCCAATGCAGTAAGGAAATAGAGAGATGAAGGGAGAGCCTGCGAGTGTGACAACAAAAACTAATTCTCGACAAATCGAACAATGTACTGATCAATTCCCTCTGGTACATGAGAAGATATCACTGTCATACATTGCCAATGTAGAGTGTTGTGGGAGTCAAAGGAAATAGAGAGATGAAGGGTGAGCCTGCGAGTGTGAAAACAAAAACTAATCCTCTACAAATCGAACAATGTACTGATCCATTCCCCCGGTACAAGACAAGACATCACTGTCATACATCGGCCAGCACGCGACAGACTTTTGCTGATATACAGGGTCAAGCAGGTGTCTGTGATGTCCTCTTGGGATTAGTGTACACAGGCCGTGTACTGCTCAGTGCTTGAAGTTCTAACCAATCGAAAGACATTGTTTGGTTAAGCCTTACAGAAATGGTTTGTGAAGATTGAGCAAGTTTGTTTAGGTCTTACACAAATGATCTGAGTAGACTTATCAAGTGGGGTCGGCCTGTTCGAGTCGGTAAAGCTCATGGTTGCTGAACCGAAAAGTCTCGAGTTCGAACCCCCGGGCAGATGAGGCTGGGGACAGCAACTCTTCTAGGAGAGACAACTCCAAAATCAAACAACTGCTGCCTTGTATATTGTTCTTGGTTAGACAAAGGCTATGGAAGTAAACCAAAAAGAAAAGCAGGCTAAAATCAGAGTCAATGGCCTCAATGGTGCATAACCAGTTGACACGCATACTTAATTGTGATGGAGGCGTGGTCGAGTCGGCAAAAGCTAGATCCCTTCCAACGCTAAAAATTAAGAACGAAGAAGAAGAAGAAGACTGATCAAGTGTAGGTAAGCCTTATTGAAACTATGACCAGATTATACATTTTATTACATAGAGGTGGACGGTTATGGACATTTCAAAATTGTTACATGATAGTGGATTGAAAGGGATAACCACAATCTATATCAAATCTGTAGGCATAGAAAATAAACTGTGGCTTACCAGAAAATACATTTTATGTTTAAGTTTATCGAAACCAAAGACTATTTTATATGCAATAATGCATTGCAAACTTTTAGTTATGCAACTACTACCCCCCCCCCCCACACACACCCACACATACACTGACACTATACTTTATTTGCTAGACATTCGTGTCGTGGTAAGTCGATACTCTCTAGACAAACTGTCAAATTTCGTTTCCATTCCCAGCTGATTAAAAAACAAATTACTCCGAGAGTGTTGGATTTAGTTCTCAGTGCATAAGGGTATCGAAATATTTATCGGTGATGGAGGCCGCTTGAGTTATATTTCGATGAGGTAAGCCACTGTTATATATTGACGAGGTAGGACACTAGTGTTATATTTCGATGAGGTAGACCACTTGTGTTATAATTAAACAGTAAACATATCAAACTATTTCCGTACAATTTTTGTGTACTAAATTACTTTTTAAATATGAACACGGGGAGGAATTCATGTATTTCAGTAACTTCAATGATGTATCATCAACAATATGCACACACCACGGTCACTTTGCCTAATCAAGGTTTGGTACTGGTTAGAGCTGAGTTTGTAATTGTAATCCAATGCTTCATCACTCGGCCACACCACCAGTTTAATATTTTTGAGCCATGTCTCCGTGTTAATTAAGGGAAGCTTGTTTTGTTACTGGAGCTTAGAAACTAAAACGATGAATAATTTATTCTGCATTTACATCATAGTACTTGTAATAATGTGTAAATTTTAATAGAAAAACAATCAGAGAACTAGTGAGTGATAAAAGAGTACACAGCTAATTGAACTGAATTCCCTCACTAAAACATATCAGAATTAACCAATACAGATCCTGCATAGATATCGTCCAGCCAATTATATAAAATGTGTTGAAATGACGGGGCGCAATGCTAGAAATAGTTACAAAAATGTTAGGTTCACTTCCAACTACGACCCACGATTTAGTTCTTTAACACAATGAGACAAACGCAACTATCTAGTGTTGTTGCAGGTACCTCAGTACAGACATTTTAAGCCATCATTTAGTCTATGTTCCACATCCAATTTATCTTCCAAAAAAAGCTTTAGTGAATCTACATAACACTCCTTATTGCTTTAGATATTCTTCATTATCCCCTCTACCCTTCTAATTCTTCGGGTAGTTGTCATAATCTCCCAACCCTTAAAGTCTTTATGTAGTCTACATGACCCAACCCTTCACTAAGTCTTTGAGTAGTGTACATGAAAGCCTCTTCCAAAACGTTTGAAGCTTGACACCCTCCTATCTTCACCTTATCAAGCTATGGTGTAGCGCACGACCCCTCTACCCCTACACACAACCACTCCCCCCTCCCCCTGAATGAAATGGAATTCATACAGAAAATGTATACCTTTACCATAATATACTTTTACCAGTGCCCCCCCCCCCCCCCCCCGGAAATTTTAGTCCGCCCCCTCCGAAAATTTCAGCCCCCAACCCCCGGGAGAAAAAATTCTAGAAGAAACACTGCCCGTCCCACCCGAAGCCCAGGCATACCGTGCAGACACAAACCACACGTAGATGCCAGCCAATTAGACTGGTCAATATCCTCTCACCTGGTCCAGCCAAATGTTCGTCGTTAGCACCTGGTTCTTCTCATCCTGGGGAATAAAACAGTTCGCAGTTTACATACAAAACATACAGATATTAAATAAAGCAGTTTGCAGTTTACCAACAAAACACACTGATATAAAATTTACACACAACACTCACGGATAAACAAACCATCTATCTTCATTTATCCAACGTATTTAACTTCAAAACACGAAACTAATCACAACTGAACCAGAGTAGACATTAACCGTATATTACAATTAAAAATAAATACATTTTGTAAACACTCTTTGTGATCAAATGATACAGCAAAATTGCTATGCATATTTTTTTAATATTTGAGTTTGATATTGCGGTGTTTTACAAAGCTGTTCACTCGTTATTTAGAATTAAAAATGTAAATTAGGTTAAATCCTATGATATGAATATTAGTGTATTAAGCACAAATAAAATTATATGGCGATTATCTAATTTAGAACATTTTTTGTATGCTGGCAGCAGCTATAGAAACAGCTAATTGAGAGGTATTATTTCAAGCCTAAATCCTCTTATTATTGATTGGATTAACGCATCAACTGATAATTCCAACGCGTGCCTCATTTTCTTTTTAGAGGGAAGTTATAAAAACATAATGTACTTGTTTTAAAATTATCTACAAAAATGTAATGCAAAATGTTCATAATCATAAACTTTCTCTTCTTGAAAATACCCATATTGTTTACTTAATGATGTAACAAATTTATATATTTTTATATTTTGTTACTTTCATCCATCAGTGCACTATCTGTTACAGGATCTGAAAAGTAGGTTGCGGGTGGATGAAGTTATCTGTGAAGCAGAGGCGTAGCGACCCTTCCCGGCGCCCGGGGACAAACTTTTCGATTTGCACCCCCCTCGAGATTTCCATGTGCACCCCCCCCTCAAACTTTCGATGTGCACCCCCCTCAACCTTTCAATTTATTTTTCCAACCCGTTTTGGCGCCCCTAAGGTCGGCGCGGGGGACATATGTCCCCCCCCGCCCCCCCTCCCCCCCCCCTCGCTAGTGCTGTGAAGGGTGGTATGTGTTGTATTTTAAATCCAATGTAAAGTATTGCTAAAACTTAATAGGCTGTGGGTTAAAGATCCAGTGGACATACATCTCGTTTGAAATTTAGAGAAGTCAAAACAGACAGTGACTTCAATGGAAGTGAGTTTAAGCATTAATTTTAAATACAATTTTTGCTTGTCATTACTTTCGCCACTGGTTTTTTTGTACATCAGCTAAAATTGTAGCGGCGCGACCACTAAATGCATGGATTTTTAAATATGTTTTTTTACTAAACAATTATCTATTTATTTATATGGCGTTATGCGCACTTGTACGTGTTTTATTTGGCCCAGGGGGTCGTGTCGGTGGATGTGTCCAGGGGGGGGGGGGGATGGCGGGATGTCTAGGGGTTTTTGTCTGGCGACCTAAATTGTTAAGCCTGCCACCTTGCTGCACCAAAATGTGCTGCAACTCACGCAATGTCCGCTTCCCCACTATGTCGCAACAATTAGTTATTTTGATTTACTGCAATTATCGATCACCTGTCAGCCCGTATTCAATTATTTGTTGATTGGTGACACGCTAATTAATGTGTGCCACAGTCATAAGCACAGGTTCCCATTTATTATATGACCTTTTTGTTTAATTAGTAATTTATCAACATTAAAAATCTTACCTAAATTCTTTTTTATGTCTTTAGTATTTTGTTCAATTAATACTTTATTGAACTATGAATTCTAAAGCTAGTCATGATTAAAATAAAATTCTTTATATAAAACTAGCAGGTCAAGTTTTCAAAAGGTCACCCAAAACAACTCACTAATTATTTACAGTCAACCCCCCCCCCCCCCCACCTAACCCGCCCCCAAAAGAGTAACTTCCTATACAAGATCTTCCTAGAAGAATCAGTCATTATTGATTACACCCAACACACTGACGTTATCTCATCCCCACCGCCTAGCCCTAAACACGAACCTAACCATTACTCTAAGCCGAAACGTAAACTTAATACTAAATCCCAGCCCCCACCCAAAACAAAGCGCTAGCAGTTGATCTAAAAACATGGACTAGATACGAATATAATGGTTCGGCTAATTAAGTTTGTCATACCCTATGTGTAGCCGAGTGTAAATACCGAATGTGAAAAAAAAAACCTCTGGCATTTTGTCAGAATTAAATTTCGGTTTACAGATACGTCTTTATTTTATCGAGTTTAAAAAAAAAATTCAATTTAAAAAACAAATTAAAACAAACAAAATTCCTCTTCTGCCCTTAAAAGATCAATTTTTATTTTATTTACATTCGATGTCATGTGTTTTTGCATTGCTGTTCTTATCTCCATGGACAGAAACAGCTCTTTGTCAAGTATTTAAAGAAAAAAAACGGCAAATATATGTTTTTTTTTGTGGCCATAAGCATCTTTCTGCCAAAGCTCGCGAAAAAAATAATTTTTCTCTGTCATTCTGAAACATCATCTTGAAGAACGAAATGACAGAGAAATCTTACAATTCATTTTTTTTCTAGGGTTTTTATATATTGAAAAATGTATCCAAACAAAAACTCCACATTATTACATTTTTTTTTCTACATTAAATAGAGCTTTGGAATTTAGATACGGATTTTTTAAAGACCTTATGTCTGTGTCGCATTTTTTTTCTGTTTGGACAAGTAATTCATTGGGCGCATAGTTGTACACATTGAGCATATAAAGATCTCTGGTCAACTACCTACGGCTATTGCTTGAAGAAGAAAATTTCCATTTAGTTTCGACACAAAAAATTAACAAAATCTCAACTCGCTTATTAATTCTACAAATTTATTACATAACTCTTTACAATCCCTCCTCTATGTATGTGTGCTCGAGTTTGTAACTATGTATAATATATATATATATATATATATATATATATATATATATATATATATATATATATATATCTATCTATATATATATATATATATATATATATATATATATATATATATATATATATATATATATATATATATATATATATATATATATATATATAATATGGAACACAGTCGCGCACACACACACACACACACACACACACACACACACACACACACATATATATATATATATATATATATATATATATATATATATATATATATATATATATATATATATATATATATATATATATATATATATATATATATATATATATATGTGTGTGTGTGTGTATAAAGTTATTTTTAATTAGGCTGGTTTTAAGTGCACCGAACGTGTACAGAAATGTCTTGAATAATACTCAATTTTTTTCGCATGAAGCTGTTTATTGCACGAATTGCAACAGGATAATTTAAGGAAAACTCACGGAAATTTAGTTCGGAAATGGCGAGAGAGAAAAAAATTAATTGTGAAAAAACAGACAGGGGGTCTGGTTAAACGACGGGTAAGGGAGAGTTTCTGTAATTGAGTAGAAAAATGGAATTCAATTAGATCTGGTTTACTTTATGGATAATCGTAATTCCTTGTGCTTAAAATAGGGCTTCAATTGGGGGTAAATTCCAAGAGTTGTCTGGCTTTTGTTCCAGAGATTGTTTTTATATGTGAGCTGGTTAGGAACTTGTGGGGAGTTAATTTAATTCTTTTTAGGATTCCTTGGTGCATAATTCGGTAGATGCGTCTGGTTTGTGAAATAGATATTAAAAAAAAAAGCTTTTGTCTAGAGCTTAAAGAAATTTGTTAATGGACAATTCTACATTTCACATGTGTTTGGAATCAGCTGTCGTAGGCCGCGAATTCAGGATGAAGCATGCTCATTGGGATAAACGTGCTCACTGGGATAAACATACTTACTGGGATAAACATGCTCACTGGGATAACATGTTCACTGGGATAAACATGCTCACTAGGATAAACATGCTTACTGGGATAAACATGCTCACTGGGATAAACATGCTCACTGGGATAAATCTGCTCACTGGGATAAATCTGCTTACTGGGATAAATCTGCTCACTGGGATAACATGCTCACTGGG